>NC_054395.1:28676939-28709439 GCF_017976425.1 Toxotes jaculatrix | reverse complement strand
ACTGCAAGGTTGTGTTGTGACATGCAGCATTGTGCAGTCTGAGGTGATGGCTGCCAAAGCCCAAAGCCTTTCAGAACAGGTGTGAAAGCTTCACTCTGTCAGAAGAATCCTGATGAGTTCATTACAGCAGGTTTTTAAGGGACTGGCAACAAGGTTTTGAGAAGGACAAGCACTCTGCGTCTTGTTGTCTCTTCGGTGTTTCACAGATGCTTTGGACACTGCTGCAGCATGACTAAGCACCCTGGAGAGTTACTTTACTGCTCTCTGTAGTTTGGAAGATGAAACTGTACAAACGTATGCAGAGATTAAGCTGGATTTAAATATTATTATTTTATGTTCATTTTATGTTTTACTCGGCTGCAGTACATATTTCTGTTCGGGGACAGTGAAGTTGAAATTGATCATTGATTATGATTATTTATAGGTCAGTTTAAAATTGACAGCACTTAACACACAACACAGTTGATCCAGTTTTTCTGTGTGTGTGCTGGAAAAAAAACAAAGGAGACAAAACACAGTAGATGAAAAACATACAAAGCTTTGTTTCATCAACATTAAACATACATTTAAATCAATACATCAATCAATCTAGGAAATTAGTTTTGTGCTTTCCACCCTAATGGTATTATAACAAAGAACAAAACATACCAAGACTAAAATTTAACCCTCTGTGCTGTCGAAGCGATGCACACAACATGCAGAGGAGGGTCTTCAGGTCCTCCTCACAGGCAGTATACTGCCGTAACAACCTCCAGCTCAAACCTCCAAAACAAAAAGCCCAGCAAGCACATGCTGCCGCTCGTTAAGCTCACTGCTGTGAACACATGGTGATAACCAAGAGCAACTCTGATGAGCTTATCAACATTTTAATCAGCTTCATTCTTCTCTGATCTGTGTGGTGAGTGAGCAGTGAGAAAAGAATAGGAAAACTTAAACTATGAGACTGAAGAGGACAGAAATGCTTGGGTTGGTTCAACTGTCATCGAGCTTTAACTTTGATAGAGACTCATAATGGTCTGTCTCTTTCATGCTCCCAGCTTTTTCCTCTGAGTAGTGTGAATTGAGTCTGAGCCTGAAATCTGTAACCCTCAAGGGAGGATCCGGAGATATTTCCTCAGAGCTTTTCTGGAGGACAGTGATGTGATTAAACTGAGCCACATGAGACACATGGCTGTACCTCAGTCATGTTTCAGTTGCTCTGCCTGGTGCAGGCACTTTTTTTCAGAGAAGCCAATGAATATGAGCCCAAAACAAAACTCTGCTTTTAACTCACAGGGTTTGGGACTCTAAGTCTGAGTCTGTGTCCCGTGGCTGGTCTTTGTCCTACTTTGTCTCAGCTCTCCTGAAAGCACCAGAAAGTTAATGGTTGCCCTTTACATCCTTGACTGTGACTAGATGATTAAAGATTCCAAAATGAGACTGACTTTGACACCGATTGCAGAATAAAATACAACCTAATGAGGAATGAAGATGACAGACAATCTGTTAGCACCTGTGCTGCCACCCCCCCCTCCCCCACCCCCGCCACTTGTGTCTCTGAGAAAAGACTAAAGATTTAAGATTTAATTCCAAAGCCATGACATGAGCTGGAGCTGGTTTTAAGGAAGTATTACACCACAACCTCACAAGATGAGATGAAATGCTGCCATGTGACCTGAGGGATGAAGGCAAACACCTTAAACTTCTGCTAGTTTAAATGTTGTGACCAAAATCCAGGAGATCGTAAGAGAGGAGCTTGATAATGTTCACAAAATCCGATCTGAATACTCCACCTGACACGTTCTACTTAGTTCCATACATATTTTATTATTATTTCATGCTTTCTGCATTTCTATCTTATTAATATTTAATGAGTAACGGTTTACTGAGTAAAATATTGTCATCTTATGACGTTGTTTACGAGTGGTTCTTGTATGATGCTCCCAGAATTTACACCATCACGAGAATGACATTTTCAAAGTGAAATTTTTTCAACCACTTCTAAATGGATTGCCGTTAAATGTGCTACAGATACAGAGGAATAATGACTTTAGTGATCTCCTGACTGTTCATCTGAAGCCATCATCAGGTCACAGTTTCAACATCAGTCAAGGTTGTTCACCTTCATCTTGGTTTACCTGTGTTCAGAGCTAATTGGCCAGTGTTAGCATGCTAACAAGATAAAATAAGATGGTTAACCTATTAAATATTACCTTTTAAACATGTTGCACACCTGCTCATTTTTAAAGGCCCTTTACTGACTTGTTCCTTTGTTGAAATGTGATAAACGTCTCCATTAAATAAGGCAGCTGCTCATCCTCAGTGTGGGTGCAGTTAGTGAGAATTAAACTATAACTCTGATACTAATGAGAAGCCAGATGGAATAAATGAGAGGTACAGTAATGGTCTATATTCTTTTTATCTGGCTTTTTCGACTCCTTTCTCTTTGGTGCTTGCTCCTCGTGTGCATGATATTTAAGGCTGATTGTGGACGTACGGTCTAAAATCAAGCAAATTGAATTGAAAGTCGAGTCATTAAGAAAAACTGTCCATTAACTTCATATAATTTGTTCCTATAATATCATTAATATCTGTCCCTTTCCAGCTTCTTTCTCTCTCCCACATGCCTTCAGTAAAAGGAGCAATTTGCCAAAACTGGCTAAATCTCATTTACTTTTTCTTTCTTTCATTCTTTGATTCTATTCCCGTCTCTCTGCCGCTCCTCTCTCACCATATGTTTCTCTCTATCTCTGGCTGGTTTAACAGAGTAATGTAATCAGATTGAGGTCATTATCTAAATCTGTGTTGAAGTGGATTTTAACAAACCTTACACACAGTCAGCAGGCATGAGAGGTCAAATTTTACACAAGACTTTTCTCCTGTGTGTGTGTGTGTGTGTGTGTGTGCTGAAGCTGCAGGTTGTAGTTTTCGCCATTTTAAAATGAAAGGAAATAAATATCCAAACGACTTTTCTGCAAATACAAAGAGTTTTAAGGTGACAGATACAGACAGGTGATAAATTAAAGGAAAAGCTGACTGCAGATGTTTTCACATCACAGCTTAACCGAGCAGCTCCTGAGATGTAATGTGAACGGTGTTCACCCCTACAGTACAATTCTCAGATACTGAGAATTTACAACAAGAAGCGCTGGAGTTGAGCTTGATGGTTCACTCTTGACACTGGAACCAGCAGCCATGGCAGAAGATGAAGATGCTTCATCTTGTTAGTAGTGGATCTCTTCCCTGAGGTCCACTACAACCAGTGAAAGAGCTGGAGGCAATGAACAGTAATGTATGTGCTACAGAGTGCACCCAGTCCATCTCCGACTGTGAAGACACTTCTCTGGTGCTCAGATAACTTGGAGAGATTGTACCAGCTTCACAGTCTTCACACTTTCATATTCCGTCCTCTGACAACAGACTTTTTGTTTTCACTTTTTTGTTTTTGTTTGTTTATTTACTTGCTATTTTTAGCATGATTACATAAAAAGTACTGAACTGATTTGCACCAAACTTGGCGGAGGGATGGGACATGGCCCAGGGAAGAAACCTTTAAATTAGCTTAAAATTTTTTCGCCTTGGCAGAGGTTTGTGCTCTGCTGAGTGCCATTCTAGTTTATAATAGAGAAAATAGCAAAATGCTTTGAGAAGACCAATTGGAAGGAGTCCCACTTCTCCGCTGAATCCCTCCCGACGGATCCTGAATCTTTTTCATCTTAACAAATTGTTCTGAATGTCTCCTCCTGTAGGAGTTTTATAAGCTCAAGGCAGAAAACATCAAATCTAGAATCCTGTTGGACTGAATGTGTCCGTATTGTGTTGTTGGGATGGAGACTGGACACAAAAAAACGCAGCCTTTTGGAGGAATTTAGAAGTTTGTTTCATTCGTTTCATGTGCAGGATCATGGTATGTGTGTACAAATGGAAACCATCCATTTCATCATTATAGGTGATGCAGCTCCCGTCCCTTAGTGATATCACTTTAACATTTAGAGATTGTATTTAGACCTACTGAGATCCTTTGGGTAGAAGCTTTCTAATATTCAACATGACAGAAAATTAATCAGGACTGGAGTAGAATTGGTTTGGGACCAAGAGGATTGGCAGCATCAAACCTCACAGGACAGAAAAAAATGAATCAGGACCAAAGAAAATTTCAGCCTGTTGACAACCTGAGCTACAAATCTGTGCAATAACAAGGATTTTACAACGCCAACAGTCTCTAAAGTATTTTACCAGTGGAGACTACTGTCATTCTACAAACAGGTCATTTGTGTTCTGTAGATGCATGAAAGTATAATTATACTTGTATCTCTGAGATGGTTGAGTTTCTTGGTTTGAGATGGATTGAAACCTGAGACGAGCAATGTTTACTCTATCTACATCAATAAGTGATGGGTGGCAGTGAACCTGTGTGGGATCATTACACCTGTGATAACTGCAGCTGAAGTGACTCTAAAATGACATCATGCGTTACCTGTCTTTCTTCCTGTCTCGTTACACTCACAGAAGAAAGCAGATCCACTGATATCAGCCTACACGGCTGTAATGTGCTGTTGTAGCTTTTTCTGAGCGCAACTGCTGAATGATCTGTTTAGGAGAGAGAGAGAGAGAGAGAGAGAGAGAGAGAGAGAGAGAGAGAGAGAATGAAGATGAATTAAAGCCTTAAAAGATGAAAAATACTTTTGCTTTTCTTGTGCTTCATCCATACAAGTTACCCATCTGTTTGCGTTAGTTGGATTATTGTTAAACAGGATACACAGATAAGGATTAGATGTGTCATGTGAATTGTAAATTGGGACTAAATGGGAAAAAAAATTGATTCTCCAAATAAATGATGTTCCCTCATCTTTAGTTTCAGAACAGGTTATGGAACATGGAGTAAGACGATGTCCGTGTTTGGATAGAAACAAGCGTTTCATCTGGCGTATGTGGCAGAGCAACATGTGGTTTGACAGCGATGCATCATTTCTTCACACTGGCATTAGGCTGGACTCAACCGGGAAGCAGTTTCATCACACACACACACACACACACACACACACACACACACACACGCAGACAGGACACAGTCTTTGTGGGGTTAGAGCGTGTGCAGTCATCCCTGCTCTGGGCCTCTGTGAGCCATTTCCCTTAATGAGGGCCTCAGATGGTGAAACAGAGCCAGACCATTTACCATCATCAAGGCTAATTTCTGCTCTGCCCGGCCTGAACATGGCACCACTTCTACCCCTGATCGTGCCGTTTACCGGCAGGCCTCTGGACTTTCTCTTGATTTTTAACGGCAGAGAACCAGGGAGCGCTTCATTTGCATTACAGTAAAGGGCGGTGTGGGGTTTGATGGTGAATGAATGGAAGGAACGAAAATTTAAATTTAGCGGTGATTTATGAAGTTGGTTTAAGCAGGGCTGGTGGTAGGTGGCGCTGTCCCAAACCTGAACACTTAAACTGCTGACAAGTACTTTAAGGGACTGAAATTTAAAAACGGACCAACCAGTTGCCCTCAGTAAAGCATTATGTCCAAAATAACATGTTGCCAACAACAATAGAACAATTTCACTTCAATCTCCTTTTGTGCGCTTGATCCTGATGGTTTGACCCAATCACATTTGCCATCAGCAGATGGAGTTTGCTCTGTTGCCATGAAACTACAGATGCTGGAAATTTCAGAGTCTGAGCACCTTTAGGATGAGAACGTGACGGCGAGCAAACCCAGTCTGCTGATGGTTCTGTGTGAAACGGCCAAATGCTCCAGAAATAATTAGTAAGTGGAAATCGAGTTTAGATTGTTTTGTGAACTGCTGTTTCCAAATTGAAGAATAAATGAAAAACTACATGAGTTCATCGTGTTGTGTTGATCACCTTTCTACCTTTTGAAAATATTATTCTGTATATTGTATTAACATGCGTGATGCTGCAGGATGTTGCTACGTGACACTAAACTTCTCAGTAGCTTTCGGTGGTGTTGTGTAGCACTGGCGTGTCTAATTTAAAAAATATTGGAATTCATTAAAGTCCCATCAGTGGTGTTTGTGTGGCTGCATGACATTAACAGGGGGACAAACAAACAAATAAATCAAGCTGCAGTCGTCCTGCAGCTTCATCCTGGAGGAGCCAAAGAGACTGAAATGAGAGGTGTGAAAGCAAGAGTGGAACTGAAAGATAACAAGGTTAATGAGAGGAAAGGATCTTGAACAACTGGAGACAAGAGCTCGGCTGAAAGGAGGGAGGAGAGAGAGACGGATGAGTGGATTTGTGGCCATCGGCTTAATTGGGTACTTGTTGGTATAAGCAGGGAGCTAAAGAGGGAGACGGGTCTGCAGAGAGGCCTGACATGCAACAGCACGTTCCTTACTGTTTGACAGTGGGAAAAAAAAATATCACAGAGACACAAAGAGGGGACAGAATTAGACGGAAGGTAATTAAAAACAGACATGGTATGAATTTAAATGCAGAGAGGAGAAGGTTTATGAGACAGGAGGAAATTAGAAAAAAGGAATGCAGGAAAAATAGAAGATGTGAAGGGAGAAAAAAGAGGCAAAGATACAAAGGAAATGGTTGGAAATGCTTTTGTGGAAGATGAAAAAGATAACCTGCAAAAACATGAGCTTTTTTCTAATCTTGAGCAGCAGCTGAATGAAAATTGCCTTTTCTTTCTTTCTTTTTTTTTTTTCTGAATGTGTGGCCTCACCTGTGGCCACGCAGGACACAGTGACGGTGGTCACTGAACAGCTCCCTGTGGCTTCTCCTTCTTGTTCCTTTGCTTTTCCCTTTTTTTTTTTTTTTGTTTACTCCCTTTTGCCAGTTGAGCGCTGTTAATGAGAAGCAGTTGGATGTTGTGTTTCTATCCACAGTAACATGATACAGCTCTACTTTGACATAATGAGAGTAACAGGTGAGGCTGATAATGAAGAGATACAGCTGTGCTGCATTACATGCTGCATCATTTTCCTGCAAATCCCTCAGGCAGGTAATCTGAATCCAGTGCAGGATTGGCAGGCTCTGCCATAATATAGAGAAATAATTACTGAAAGTAGATAATTGAAATGCTATTGCAGAAAAACTGCTGATTTATGTGATTGGATTTGGAAAAACTCAGGAAAACTGTAATAGCAGCAATAATTTAGTTTTCTCTTCAGCTGGGAAACAGTAGAAAGCCCTGATTTCCCACACATGCCAAATGTATTTGGTGACCTGCAAGAATTTAACTAAAAAAAAAATTAAAAATAATAAAGTTATTCAGCAGCAAAAACTACGAATGAGCAGTATATCTGACTATTATTGTCCTACATCCCACTCAGCTCTCTCTCTCTCTCTCTCTCTCTCTCTCTCTCTCTCTCTCTCTCCCTCCTGCTCTGCTCTTTAAGTTGTACCTAAGCTGTACTTAATTCTGCCCATGTTATGTTATTCAACATGTTTTTCTATTTCTTGTAAACAGCGATACAAGTAGTTCCATACATCATAATTTACATAACTTTCCTCAAGTGGTTCCTCGAGTTTTGGAATCACAGTGAACTGGCTGAATCATCTCTGTGTTACATGAACAACAGCAGAGACTATAAAGGCAAACACTTATTCAAATGTAAATGTCATTAGGTAGATCAGAGGAAAACAGCATAGAGGGGAAGGAGAAAGCAAGAAAAAGGAGATGAATGAATGAAACCCTGCAGAATGTTGGGTAACTAAATTGTTGCTGCAGTAGGAGGCGGAGGGTGGGAGGAAGAGCTGAAGGGAGGAGAGGTGAAGAGGGGAGAGGTGGGGCAGGAGAGACCAGGATGGAGGGGGTGAAAAAGGAGATGGAGTAAGAGCATTAGAGGACTTATGGCCGAGCCGTCGCGCTCATTAATGAGGTGCTTATTGATGTGGAGTGTCAAGGACTGGAGGAGGAAGGACAACAATATAATGCATTTTAAAGAGCTCACTGCCATTTAAAATAAAAAAAAAAAGGTCTATTATCAGTTTGGGTTTGCATGACTGTGCTGTTTTGTTTAAATGTAAAGAAAGGAAGCCATGAAATTTCTCAGACTACCCTGAGGTGAAATGAAGATGGTAAATGTGAAAGTGCAGAAGGAATCTTTAAGTATCAGCTGGCGAGGGTTGTCGGCCTTCTGATGAGACAGTTTGGAATTTACCAAAAGCTCTGGAACTAAACTGATTGAAAGTAAAGAGGAATTTAGGTGGAAGAAAAGTAGGATAAAATGATGGAGAGCAAGTAAGAAGAAAAGGGGAGGAGAAAAGACAATAAAAGGAGGAAAGGTGTGACCAGTTAGTTGAAGTGAAGAAAGACAGAGATGGAGAAAAAGACATAAAGAGGAATTAGTGGGGGTGAAAGGAAAGAAATAAAGAGAGAAATGAGGATGAAAGGAAGGATGGGAGCAGTGAGAGAAAAGGAGGAAGGTGGGAGGAAGCAACGAGTTTTAGAGTTTGTTAGAGGAAAATAATAAGACCAGAGGTGAGGTAGGCAAACAAAATATCAAAGGTTAATTTGATGTTTTCCAATTCTGCAGTCTGTGGATACAATAATAACTGAGGAATAGGCTAAAGATAAGGATATGAAATGAAGAAAGAGGTGGAGAGTGGAGAGACAGAGCGAGGAGCAGACGGAGAGAGAGAGAGATCAAATTTGAGGAGACAGGAGGCAGAGGAGGGGAAACATCAAGGCAAGGAGGGAAAAGGGAAGGACAAAACAGGGAAGATAAAGATGCAAGAGGACGGAGGGGGTGATAAATGGAGAAGAGCGAGGCTTTTCAACCTGTGTGGATCCCCTAAGGAGGGTGAGGAGATGAGTCACAGCCTTACAGGGAAACTGCAACCAGATTTTTGTTGGAGAGGATGAAAGATGAGGTGGTTGCGAAGCAGAGAGACCAACAGGCAGATTCTCTGTGGGACTGATACAGCAGATGACTCAGACTGTCCTCATCAGGTGAAGCAGCGGTCCTGGTCATTGGCTCAAATGCTTAAATGGACTGAAAATGACGATTTTGATCTCTTGCAATGTGTTAATAACTGTCCTCCGTCAGCACAGGCCGACGTTATACCTGCAGAGAAAACATTGGAGCAGAAAAAATAGAAAACAGTAAAATAATTAAATAAGAAGAGTGCGGCCTCTCGGGTGGAACTCAGATTTTCACCTCAGCGTTCGCACACCCCAACACCTGTAAACACCTTTGATGTGTAAAATCAGTGGCGTGCCCCTTTATGGCTGGAAGCTGCTGCTGTGATTAAAGGAAAACTCTTGATTTGAACTTGCATCATATTTTCAGATATTAGTCCTAGCAGCTATGATAATACTGTATTGTAAGTTATTTGCTGACACTATGTAACGTCGTGATGTTGCTCAACACAGGTCCAACAGAACCACGAACACGAGCAATCAGACGAGCCAGCAGTCAGCCCAGACTATCCAAACCACCTTATGTTACCGTTTCAGTAAAGACCCATTAGACTCATTAGAAAACTGTGTGTGTGCATAACTACAGCAAGTACACTGGGTTGAAGTTAACCCTGGAAGTTGTTCTTCAGACTGTAGAGAATAAGCAAGGCTTCTGTTTTCAACTGTTTTAAAGACAGTTTTGACAATTTTCTCCTCTCAGATGATCCTGATTAGTGGCAGATAAATGGGCCACAGGTCACTGGTCTCTCCTTCTCCTGCTCCAGATCGTAATTAGATGGGCTTTATATTTATCCATTGAGACATGGAGCACCATCAAGCCCTATCCAAACTAATTTCACACATGATTACACCCGTGCCCTCAGAACAATAGTGTGATGATAGGTATGAAGACAACTTACAGGGAATGTGGAGTCCAACAGGAGATATTCAGGGATAATACAGTTTGGATTGAACGCAAGACTGACTTCTTGAAGTATCTGCACAAAGACAGTCGGTCAGCCTGTTGCACAAAAACAAACAACAATATCCCAGTAGAATCAACTGCTGTTTTTTAAAAATTGTCTTCTTTTGTCCATTGCACAGCCCTCTGTCCATGTCCAGCCAGTTCAAACACATACACAACAAAAGAGCCAATAAAGGTTTAAAACACAACCATGTTGTGTGTATGATGTAGGAGATCAGGGTCACAGTAAAATGATATGATAACGCTCACTAAAGGGTAAATTTATCAACCTACTGCAAATGACTCTCACAGCCACTATCGCAGTATCTTTTTAATTTAGCAGAGCATTTACTGTGGATGTAAACGTTAATAGCTGCAGCTGAGTGAATTTGAATGCACAGTCGCTAATTATCAACTCATACCAGGCTAAACTCACATGAAGGATTAGAAGAGAGAGGCAAGTGTAAGTTCTGAGCTGCTGAACTTGAAATATTATTCAAAGAAAATAGTTAATATAATTCAGATATTCACATGTTGGGGTGTAAGTGGAAGGAAGAGGCAGTCAAATAATGCTGCTCAAAAACAATTCTACTTCTCCCAGATTTTCAATCACTGACGCAAAACCTTCTGCTGTGGTGCTCAGTTGGTGATGACAATCAGTTTCAGGTCTCATTTGTATAAATTTCCATTCCCTCCTCCCATATTTTACAGTCTTTCAAAACAACATCCTAAAATACATTAATCAACATAAAGTGTCATTTAGCCAATCTAAAACTTCAGTGAGGTCCTGTATTAAATTATCACAAATTATTACTGACGTGTTTGACTTTATCTGACTTGATAAATCAACCCCCGTCGGGTCAAATTAGGAGCATGAAACCAAGTGTGGCAGTTTCACATCTGCTGCACTCAACCTTACCTGATGCCATAATGAATAAATCAGAATCAGAAAAACTTTATTGATTCCCGCAGGGAAATTGCTTTGTCACAAGTGCATAGCACACAGTTAGGAAAGAGGAAGTAAGCAAGTCATAAAGTAAAAACTATTATATCATGATCACGAGGGACAAGTGAAGTATTGCAATGTTGGCTAACATAAAAGCTAGCTGCAAGCAAATATTAGCATTCCAGGGTAGCCAGTCTTCTGTCGGTAATGGATGATAAACCCAGATATGTTTGGAAAAACTGAATTGTGAATATGTTAAATTTCAATAATCTTAATGGTTTTAACACAGTGACGTAAGAGCACTGATGGAAACAATCAGTCCCGACCACAGGGGGCTCCGCTTCGAATGTTATTCCAACTGTGGAAACAGCCATTCACGAGCACCTCTGAGCCACTCCACAAAATGCAAGAGTGGGTGGCAATTCAAACATACGGGTACATTAAGGACTAAATATTTTCTTAATTGCTGAACGGAGGCTTATGTAAGGTGCTTTACAATAAACATAATGACAGAGAACTCTGGTCTGTGAAAAGAGATTCCCAATCGTCTGGAAGAATAAAAGGTGAGAGAATGTGTGAGGGCTCATAAAACAACAAGACATGAGTAATGAATTCAGATGAAAACAGAAGGAGCTAGCAAGCAAGAGGTGGAAAAGATTAAAGTTGAGAATCTCCATAAAATATGCAGAAAAGAATAGAGAGATGGAAAAGGAATAAAAATAAAAAATAAGCTCTGTATAATAAGATACATCATGTAAAATAAGACAATTTTTCACCTGTTATTTTTGTTGAAAGATGAAATTGATATAAATCATTTCAGCTAATTCAAAGACAGCAAACAATAATTTTCACGGCAAACATTTTGACTTTCCAAAGCAGAAAAATTACATTAAGAATGGCTGCATTCCATTATGTGCCCCAGAGAGCCAGGCCAGTGAGTGAGCATGCTCAAAAACCAGCACCCTGGAGGTGGCTCACCGAAATGGAATGCAGCCATCATTAATGTTATTAATTCCATCTGTGATTTTCCTTCTCTGACCAGTAAAAATGTCTCCATACTCTGAGATGTAAATCTGGAAGACATTTTATTTTTGATGCCACTCCTCAGTATTGGCACATTCTCCTCACGCTTGCTGACACGCACAGTCGACCGGCAGCATTTGTTGTCTTGGGCTGACGCACCAGAGCATCAGGATGCACCACTGTCCTGTTTTACAGATGTCAGCACGTGTCAGCCCTCAAGAAAAACACAAGTTGTGCTTCCCTGATTGACAAAGACAGGCTGCTGTACATTAACTACTTCTACCTATATGGTGTGTGCTATTGGCAGCAACTGACAAATGACACAAAGCTCCATGATGCAAGATGAAACATTGATAAAGAGGCTAGAGCTGAGAGAGCGCAGGAGGAGAGAGAGAGAGATGGAAAGAAAAATGAATATTGCTGAGAGACGAGGTGAGGTGGCCAGGTGCTTTAATGGCTACAGATCGTATCCTGTAACACAAAGGTCACTGGTCTGTTCCCCTGCAGCTGCCAGGTCTTCATCAACTACCTTGATGAGAACACCAGGCCCTTTACCTGCTTGTGGCTGACAAAAGCCTCGCCTGTAATGTCCACAGGAGTTGAAAGGTTTCCCGATAATGCACAGTATTTGCCGGGAGACAGCAGTCATGAGGCCGGCACTCTGACGCTTTTGGCAGAGCTTTGGGCGAGGCTGGCTGGCTGGCTGGCAGCGGCAATGAAAAGGCTGTCAGGTGACGGGGTGCCGACCGACCCCACGTGCTTCCATACCCTGTGCCCAGATTTATAGAAAAAGCATTCATTATTTACAGACTGCGGAGGGCTGCCGCTGTATGCATTACTGCACCGCTGTGCAGGAGGGAGGTGTTGCATGACTCTAAGTGTGTGAATGTGCAGCTGCTGACGGTGGCAGAAGCTGTGACAGAATGTCAGGTGAGGCTCTAATGAACATCTCATCCCGGGGTACGCTCGCCCTCTCTCAGTAATATCCTCAGATCTCGGTTCGTGACTCTCTTTTCAAGATAATGAGGGCAGCATTGCGTGTTCTGCATGCCTGACGGAATGTGCATGTGTGTGCGAACCAGACAGAGAGAGAAAGTTTTCATGTATCTGTGTAGAGGTCTTTGGTTTCTAGTGAGTGAGGGTTCAAATTATTATAAGCTCTATTGCCGCAGGTCTTTGTGTGTCAGTGTGTCTAATAGTTGAGTAGATCAAAGCGAACTGTCGTCCTCAGCCACATGGTGCGTCATGAACATCACAAGGGAAAAAAAGTTTTTTTTAAAGCGAGATGGTGAGTGGGAGCTGAAGAGAAAGCGCATGAAGAAGGACGTGTATTGTTGTACTTGTGGACAGCAGCTGCTTGTTAACTGGCTGCGCATCAGACTGATGCCAGTGTTGATGTTCTCTCTCTTTTAGAGTCTATTGGGCTGAAATTATAATCAGGTCCATTGGGTCTATACCAGTGTGAATGTTCATTCACTGAGTTAACCAGTGCCAAGGTTGGGCGATGATTCAATATTACCATTCACTGAGTTTCAGTGGAATCTTTTCATGAATATTTGATCACGTCGTGTTCATTTTTAAAATATTCTGTCGTTTAAATTAATGATTTCAAGCAAATTATCTTATTTACACATTTTAAATATGCATCTTATATATCTACAGTATATAAGTAATGTTATATTTCAACATTGAAAAAATTGTAAGAATAGATTCACTGAATCCACATTGTGCAGCCATAGTGAGCAAGAGATGGTCATACTGTGGGCAGAAGCCTGTTCTCATATAGGGACTCCAGTTTTCCATGGTAAACCCTTCATTTTAGTGTTATGGTTTGGTTCTATGTTTAGTTTCAGATCGGAAAAGAATGCGTTAGACCTGTGTCAGTTCACTCAATTTATCTGTGGTATCTGTATGCGGATAGCTCTGGGGTTGGTATTGAGAACTGCCGCCTTCCGAACGCAGACAAGAATGGGATTAATTTTATTCTTCCCAAAGTGCTTGCTCTGGGGTCAGACTCTGGGGTCAGACTCTGGGGTCAGGGTCTATTTAAATGAAATTTAGTTGAATTGAAAGTTTGTGTGCAGCATCAAACCTGACAAAAGTGAAAGTTTATGATATATTTCATGTTCTTGATGATTTTAAAATCTAACCATTTCCACTTCTCAAACTATTGAATTGACAGGTTCAAGGTTGTGATCTGTGGGTAAAAAAGATGAAAAACTAAAAATATTGAGGGATGTAGAGGTGTAAAACATTTGAGTGGAGAGTCAATGAAAAGCATAAGTACAGCCTTGTTCTTTGACCTGCTTTGAACTTTAAAATTCTCTGAATTGAAGTTGCTCAGATTAGCCTCAGTGGATCATAGTAAAACTAAATGAATAAAAGCAAATACACAGTAACTGTACTCGAGGCGGTTAACACTGCCAAGGTTTGTAGTTTCATTTACTGTGTAGCTCTGTGGAGACCGGCATTAACTCTGCACGCATGCTGGATAAAAACAGCAACGAAATGGCATGTTATGAAACAACAATTTACAAGAAGCCATTTATCTGAGCCAGTGATGAATTTAAAGATTAAAAGATGCCAAAGTCCTTTTAGCAAATGATTTGAAAACCTCTGCGGCTAATTTTTTGCTGAATTACTCGGCTGATTGCAGATCAACAACCTTTACAAAAGCAGCTTCATCCAATTCCGTGTGCAGATATTTATACACTGAGGAAAACACCTACTCTCCTTCAGTGGCTTTGAAATATTAAACAGAAATACAGCAAGTGAGGCGATTGAGGCAAAGTCAGACTGTTAGTTCAGATGAATGTATTTAAGTCATAATATGCATTCAGTAACATGCACTGAACTGATGTGTTAGCCAAGACATTTTTGTGATTTAATTTGAATGTTGAGCACATTTGATTCTGTTTTAACAGTTTATAGAAGCTTTTCATTGGAAGCTGAGACAAACGAACATGAGCTGGATTCTTAAAGGTTTAAGACGGAGTGTCTTTCAGATCAAAGTCAATAATATACTTAACCAAACCACAACTTCTACCTATCTATCTTAAGCTCCTACCCCACCACTGTGATAGGAAACATCATGAATGATTTTTTTTGATGGGTGTACAGGGTTGCTGCAGCTGAGAGGATGTTTTACTCTGAAGAGGCCCTTGAAAGAAGTTGCTCACATTTGGAGGCAGCAAACTCCAGTGACCCGACAGTAGAGGACACATTTATTGATTGCCTTTTTCCTGCTTTTGATTGTGAGCATCTAAATGCATCCTTAATCAAAATATTGTCATTGTGCGTGGTCATAAATTAGCAGCAGGCCTCATTAGAAAACAGTGAGATATGGTCTGTGCTTGGAATAAATCAAGGCTGCTGGCGTAATGCTGATACCGTCTCCATAAATTATGTTTTTCCAATTTTCCAGGATGGTTTGTTCCTTTGCATTTAAAAAAAAAAATGTTTTCCCATCAAGTCTAAGGTGAAGAAGGGGAGATCAGAGAACAGGAGCAGAGGATTTGGTTTATATTGTTACCAGTGGGCCTCACTCACTTTTCTGCTCCACAGCTTGCCTCTAATATTTGAGAGATAAGGCCATTAAAAAGTATATTGAGCTCACATTATGTCTTTACGTCTGAGCAACTCGATTGAGATGACCTGCAAACACCGTGGAGAAAGTTTATCATGAAAAGGCTTGGGCCTTTTGTAGAGGCCCAAAAATTAAGTTCAGCCGAGAAACAATGAAGATGTTTTGATGCTTTTATTGTGCGTCAGTCCTCTGAAAGCAGCCACTGTCTTTGAAAAAGCACATCTGACGCCTCCAGTGCATTCCTTCGCCTTCAGTGTACTTTGCAGGCGGCGGTTGCTTTGTATCAGGAGTATTAAACATGTACTGATGGTGCTTTTATGGCTCTTGGAGCCAAATGTTTTTCTTTTTTCTTCTTTTTTAACATCTTAAAGCACTGAAAAACATGTTGATCATATCTGCTGAATGTGACTGACTCTTCAGTTTCACTTTCTGCATTTTTCTGTCTCACACAGTTTCCTATTAATCTCTGTGGCGTCCTCTTGCAATAAAGTTTTACCACACAGAAAATGATTTGCTGGCAAACAAAGATAAGAAGAGAGGGAACTGAGTGTTTGTCTAGTTTTGTGGGGGACAGAAAGAGGACAGAAACAGAAAGGGTGTTGCAAGAGACAGAAATGTCCCAGATAAGACAGGATGACACTAAG
This sequence comes from Toxotes jaculatrix, assembly GCF_017976425.1. Lineage (NCBI taxonomy): Eukaryota > Metazoa > Chordata > Actinopteri > Toxotidae > Toxotes > Toxotes jaculatrix. Next base: position 28,693,425 of record NC_054395.1, on the reverse strand, counting down.
AGGAAAAGACGACAACAGTGACAAAGTCACAGCTGTGATCATCCTGGAGTTCAACAAGTGTGAGACTGAATCTAATTGTCACCTTCACATTTGCAGATTGGACAGTAACAGATGGTTAGTTGATTTAACACTGGTGAAATATCTTCCTGAAGTGCTCCTTCAAAGCTACAGCTGAGGCTGATGATCCTATGCAGGATAGGATAGGATGAATATGTCATTCACGAGTGGTTAGGGCAAAACAAAACTAAACACCCCCCCCCCCCCCCCCCCCCCCCCCCCCCACCCCACCACCCTTTGCCCCACCCTCTTTTAATTGAAAGAACACAGACACTGCAATGATCCCAAATAGGAGCAAGAGGAACTTCGTGAAAGGCCTTCAAAGTCTGGGACAGTTGTAAAGTGACAGCACCAGTGTTTTCAAGCTTGGACGGACTGTGGTGGTTTTACACCAAAGGGACAAGATCTAACACTGGTCAGTCCAGTCCTCCGCTTGGAGGGAAAATGTCCCATCTGTGTCCTTGCCCGACATCAAACTTTCAGTGTAGCCAGAAGGGGTAATCTTCCACATCTCAGCCAGTGAAAATGAGAAAAATCTCCTCTCTCTACAGCCATCCTTGGTGTATTAAACCGATAAGATAAAAAAAAATCTTTCTACGTGCAGCTGTGTCTCCCTCTCAGCAACGTTCATTTCTAAAAATGATCAACTTGAGATAAAAGACACGGTCCTTGAACATCTTTGATTATACACATAATCAGGGTTTTAAGCAGCTGGAGTGTACTCTTAAAGTCGTTTAAGGACTCCAAATGTTGGTTGAATGAACAAAGCTCAGACACTGAAAAAGAGGAGATAATAGTGTCTGAGTGTAAAATGTAGAGCTGCAGCCAAACAAACACCATTTATTAGCAGATTGTGTTGTTTTTCTTAGGCTGAAATCCACTCAGATGTGTAGTAATGCCACTTTGAGAATCCTAAAATATGTGGGAACAAAATGTTAGATATAAATTATTTTTGTTCACAAAAAAAAAAAATGACCAGGAAAAATAGGAACGGTAGCATGATGGATGTAAGAACCACCTGTCACAGTGAGCACGAAAGAAGCCAGTGCAGAAGTTTCTTAAGCTGCAGTTCTTCTAATGGCCACTAGATGCTGGAATCAAGAAAAGTCAGTTGTGAAACCCCAAACAACTCATTTGAAAAAAAAAAAAAACATATAAAAAATATGGACAATTGTTTTTTCTTCAGTTAGCTCTGAATAGCTAAATGTGCCTTTATCATAATGTTCATTTTATTTTATTACTGTATCTTTACAAAGGTTGCTGTGCACAGCAGTGAGTTCTCAGTATCCAGTGATGCTGTTTTCTATATGGCCTGATTCATACTGATGCTTCTGTAACTTTCCAATCATAAAGTGTGGTACTAACAGTCCTTAAGAGTGAACATGAAGTGTTTACTGCTTTTTGAGGTTGTTGTAAAACTGTCTGAGTTTTGCTGAAGTCGAAAGGACATTTTATGAGACACAATATGTCTTCCCCCTCTCCCTCTCCTTCCATTTTCTTTCAAGGCATTAGCTGACAGCATCAGGGGAAATTACTTTCGGCAGCTGTTTTTCAAAAATGCACTTGAACAAAAGATATCTCTCCCACTGACAATTTATTATTTTTAACTGGTTGGGTGTTGATATTTGACGTGTGTGTTAAAGACAGAAATACATAGAAAGTTAGTGTTGAGGAGGGATGTTTGACCTGAAATTACCCCATGGATGATTACAGGAGATTGATTTTTGGATTTCTTTTTTTTTTTTGAATGGGCCACTTTTGTGAGGCTTAAAAAGCACATTCAAAGAACAAGCTTTGCTGCTGCTCTGAGGTCATACAAACACAATCACATGAGTGGAACATGCACCTAAAGAAATGCACAAATGTATGAAAACACCTTCCTCCCCTTTATTATTTGATGTGACATTTATTTTTCACATTTATGTGTCAGGGAGCTGCAGTTGTGGTCGGTCAGTTAATCAGCGTGTCAGTGGGGTATTAAACCCAGGAACAAGGTGAAGCTACGCTGACCTTCCTCTGTGGTCGACTCTCTTTTAGTACTGATATCTCATCTCAATGCAAGTATAATTCATAGAGTTGGTTCAGTGAGAAATAAAATACCGTGCACTGACAGTATAACATCATATCCATTCAATTTGGGCTCAGTTACACTGAACAACAGTCTCTGGCTTGTTTTCAGGCACTTTTTTGTTAGTAACCACAAAGTCGGATGTATCCCGAGTTTCCAATTTGTAATTATAACTTGAAAGTTGATAGAAATTCTGTTAGTTCGTATATCATGTATACGTCTGTTTGATTAAAGAGAGATCCATTTCCTGAACTTCTGAGCCTTTTACCTTAATATTATTTCAAACTGTGTTTCAAGAAGAGAAAAACAGCGCCGTTGTTACTTACAGTGTAGAATAACTGATTGTGGAGAGTTATGTCTCCATACTTTTCTTTCCCTTTTTCCAAGCATGACAGTGACAGCATGGCCTTTCTGTTCAAAACAAGGAGACAGCAGTAAAACGAAGAGACGTTCCTGGTTGACAAACGCCTGGAGCTTCCTGTAAAGAAAGGCTCTTATTAGAGCAGGAAGGGTAGTTTTAGCTAACAGAGGAGAATGTGAGGAAAGGACACTGCATAACTGTGAGAAGTGGTGAGAACAGTGTCTGTGATTTACTTCTTTTTATGTTCATATGATGAGAACAAAGTACAAGGGTGCCTTCAGATGCTGTCAGCTTGAATTTGCTCAAGAGACTCATCACTTTTGTCATGTGTTGTTTTCTTTTTATGTTGCTGACACAGAAAACTGTTTAATCATTACTTACAAAAAAAGGAAAAAAAAAAAGAAGTTTTCCAGCCACAGCATTTTCACTGAACAGTTGAGTGTGTTGAACTTGGGTCAAAAACATAAAACTTGTTCCAAAAACTTGAATTCCATTTCAAACCTGCAGATTTGCTTCGTTTAAGCATTTGAATGTAGCGGTAAATTGCGGCTGACTTTACATCAGTCATGAAAAGAGAAGCAATTAGGTTTAGTCAGGGTAATCAGTGGAACTGCAGGAGCTTTGGAGTGTAGGGTTTCATCTTATCTTCACAGGTAAGGATTAGAAAACATCAGATCAATGTGCAGTGATGAGGCGACTGCAATGCTCCTCTGATTAATACACAACACAAACATAAATGCGATATTTCTGCCATGTTTTGTTTTTGTTTGTCTCAGCTCTGACTGGTTTTCTTTTAATTTCATCATCTTGTTGTGGCCTCTTCTTCTGACACAGTTTCATATTCCACTACACAGTTTCTGCGACCAGCTGTTTTTCCTCAATCTTCTTCATTTCAACATTAACATAACAGCAGTGGATGTAAAGGTGCGTTCATTTGCTTTTTCTTTTGTCAAAACAAAACCTGGCTAATGAGTTAATACTGAAATCATTTGTCCATTAACTGATCAGCCAACTGACAAAAACCTTTTCAGGTTCAGGCTTAAGATTAAATCCTATGTAAGATTTGCCCACAGTTACGATGGGTTAGGCCATCGGTTTAGTTTGAATAACACAAAATATCCCATGCAGCAAAAGTGTCACACTGAATTCAATCTGTGATAATCCCCGATCCCTCCTGGTGTCAGTAGTTCATGGGGTTTGATGTCACTGTTGGCGTGTGAGCATCAGATGGGCTGAGCTCACTTAAATGCACTCTGAGTGAGGCTTATGTGTGTTTGTGTGTTTGTAGTGTTCACTCGTGTGCTCATCACAGATACTCGAGCCTCTTTTTCCCTGGACTGAATTTTGATTGGCTTAATGAAGTGGATTTTTGATTCTGTATCTGAGTAAAAAGCATGCGTTTGAAGTGTGTGTGTGTGTGTGTGTGTGTGTGTGTGTGTGTGTGTGTGTGTGTGTGTGTGTGTGTGTGTGTGTGTGTCAGTCTAACTCTTCATTAGCAGTGTAACCTGTGGGACTGCAGTGAGTGGGATGAATGAGATTGAACTGAGGGAGCTCTACACTCACTGAGCAACTTTACCTTATTAGCCATTAAAAAGGCATCTGAATGGTTTATAGCCAATTAGGCTCATTGGAATAAAGAGTGGAAGTTTAATGGACATCAGCATCTTTAGCTGAGTTTTCAAGGTTAACTGGGAAAATGGGGGAGAATGTCATTATGGAAATTATTAAAATACTCTGAATTAGATTGGTCCAGGCTAAAGCTTCTATTTATTTATTCTTTTATTTATTTAAGGTTCAACTATAAATATAAAGATTTTTATTTTATTTTATTTTATTTTATTTTGATGTTAACCAGAGATAATGAAGAAACATCCTGCATTTATTTAACATTTTTAAACTAAAAAATAGAAAACACTTTACTTTAACTCTCCTATTGATTAATAAATTGCAGTATTTGCCACTGATTAATCAAATATATGCATCAGAGTTCAGTGAGGATACAAAGCGCAGTAAACAAATGTGACTTTGTGATGAGAATTAATGGTTTTTGTGGGAAAGAAAGTAACTGTCTTCAAGCTGTTGTGGCTCGTGAGTCTTTGTTTGGATTTCTAAAGTGCTTTTAAGGTTCTACACGACCCACCTGGATCAGCACTTGTAAGTATTATGTCAGGAGTGAAAAGCTTTGAAGGCCTGAAGCGTCATCTGTCTGACATCCTCCTGTTCAGTATCACTTCAGTACCACTTGCTGTCGTGTTGAAGATGAAAAAAAATCGTTTTTTTCCTCGGGTCATTCCTCGCCTTTGATTTCAGTTCTTATTTCACTGTTTCTTCCTCTGGCACTTTTCTGGCATACTCTGCAGACTTACAGGAATATTTGTGGCTTTTATTTCCAGGGTTTAACAGTTTGTTCCCATCTTTACAAGTATGTGCCTGTAATACAGATAGGAGGGGAATTTAAAACAGGTTACTGCTGTGCGTGTTTTATGGCCTTCAGTCTGTAAAGTGTATGATACTCTTTTCATTTAGTGTGATGATCTGCTTAATGTCTGCTTCTTCTCGAGTTAGAGAAAACAACGACTTCTTGGAGAACTTAAGTATTCAGCAAAATGCCTGCTTGCTTTGTTTTTAGTCACAACAGATGAAACGATAGCTACCAGGAAATGAACGGGATGTCCCGACACGACGTAAATGTTATAGCACATGGATTTTGGTGACAGTTTGTACAAGACTGCTTTTGGCTCTCAAAGAGCAAAGGGCAGCCCTGTGGGCATTTACAAGCAAAGTCCCAAAGTATTTATGTTAAAAGCAACGCTGCAATCCTAATGATGCCAGCTCTCTGACATCAGCATACATATTCCCAGAATCCCTCTTGCTGTTCACTTGAATCCCTTTTCCACTAAGCAGAGATAATAGCACAGCCATTGGATTGCTTTCAGAGACACTTAAAGATTTTGAAAAACAGGGCTGATGTCACCAGAGGAGGGCCGTGATAACAACACTGGGCTGATACCTCTGCAGCAGCTGGCGGCCGTGAATTGGATTGTGCGATTTTCATCGAGAAAGGCTTACCTTGAAGAGCTCTCTCCTCTGAAGTCACACAGGGATATGAAAGGGCTTATACCGTAGCAGGATGCAGATAAATAGGTCTTTAAGAAACTGTGCCATTAAAGCACAGGGGGGGGCAGTGGATAAGACACAAAGAGACAAAATAGAAAGCAAAGGATCTTTTGTAAAAGCTGATGTTTATCCAGCAGATTGGGCACAATGGAAGGGTTCTGCTCTCTAATGATGCTGTCTGGGGAGACAGTGGCACCTTAAATGTATGGGGTTTGAAGTATAAAGGCACATAAGGTTGGTTGTTCCAATCATCTCAGAGAACGCGCCACAGTTCTTCGGTGGCTTCAGGCTGTCTCAGTGTCTTTTGTCTCTTCATGTAATTCCAGACGGACTCCATGGGGACGATGCCTTCTGATGCAGGACTCCTTGTTCTTCTTGTCACTGAAGATAGTTCTTGATTCCGGCTTTACGCTTGTGGTCGTTGCTGCAGATAGAATCTGGAATTGCATGATGGATAAGAATCTAAACATATAGACTGTGTAAACCTTTTGCACAGGATTGTACGAACATCAGAGAAAGCACCGCAAACCTTGGAAAACTGAGATATACTTCCAACTTGTCCCTCAGATTAAGGGACAAACTACGTTGTTTGCTTATTCCCTCTTGAATGCACCATTTTCTGTTCTAAGGCCACAATCTGCTGCTTACAGTACGGAGCACCTAAAAAAGAAGATGTATTAGATGTATTAGTAAACAAAGTGCATCATTTTTGAGACCCCTGCTCATCTCCAGTTTCTTACCAACAGTAAATGTTGGTTTCTTTCGACATAACCGCAATTGTTCTCTAACCTTAACCGTTCTTAACATTTACAGCCCTTTGTGTTGTCATCATTCTAAAAGCTTCTCTCTCCTCCTCTCTGATCACATTTAACTCATCTTAGTGTCATTCTGTGTGAAAGGTCAGATCTGCTTCATATGGTCTGCTTTGATGCTGGAACTTACAGCTGCACCAGAAACAAAAGAAGTGATGTTTTTATTCACGTGAAAAGCCTGAAAGTGTAAAATGAGTTTTACTTCAAATAACTGCCACTCAGACACTGACTGAGGCTGTGAAGGTCACGATAAACTCTTGTGTTTAGATCAATAAGCAGCTCAGCGGCAAAGGGTCGCAGACCTCTGAGGAGCTCTCAGGCCAGACGGCACAAAACACCTCTTTGACCCTGGAAACATTTTGTGCAGTGGGAGAAGAGGAGAGAAGCCTGAGGAGAGATTTTATCTTATTCAGAGACACACAGCCCGATGGGTGAGACAATATTCTTGTGCCTTTGGGGCTAAACACACCGAACTTTTTTTTTTTAATCAGTTGTAAGCAGGAGATTTTTGTGTCTTTTGTGTCTGGAACAATATCGCTAACACTCACCCACCTCCGTTTTAAAGGAATTTCAAGCTTCTCATTTGTAGCTCTTCTCTGCTCTTCTCTGTGCGCACAGGAGTCATGTGGCTGTGATGCAAATAGGACAAGGTCTTCTTCAGCTTCATGAACATCTTTTGAATTATTCAGGAGATGTGTCTATTGTTCCACATTGTGGTCGGTTATGGCCTGACTGCTCTTTATCTGTATTTAATGTAAAATATATTCATTCAGTGACCCTTCTCTGAATAACAGAAATGATACGATGCCTCCAAAAAACGTTCATCTTGTTTGCAGAATAGTTTCATTGTTTGTCTTCCCTCTTGGGCTTTTGTGGACATACTGTTTTGAATTTGTGTGTGTGTGTGTGTGTGTGTGTGTGTGTGTGTGTGTGTGTGTAAATGTGCAGTTTTCCCCTTGTTGTATTATTAAAGTAAAGCTCAACTGTTTGGCAAACACGTTTATTGGCTTTCTTGCAGAAAGTTGCAGAGCGTTGAAAGAAAGAAGGGAAGAGCCAGGCCGAGTGTTTCTGTTAATGTTAAGCTAAACTAATCAGCTCCAGGCTCAGAGGCTTTATATAATGCACAGATATGAGTAGTATCAATGTTTTAATCTCACTCTTGGTAGTTAGTAATAGCTGGAAAATAAATTTTCCAAAATGACAAATTATTTATTTTAGCCTACTTTCAGATCCTAAGATAAAAAAAAAAAAATGTGGGAGAGCGATGGCCTGTTGATGAAAGAAAATGACTGCCAGAGTCTTTCTGCTTCCCCTTTGTTATTAAATTCCAACCATGAGGAGGCAACAATAAGTAAAGTACACTATCAGAGCACCAACTGAATCTTAAATGAGGAATGAGCGGTGTTGCCTTGTGGGTATAAAGCAGGTAGAGGTGTCTGAATTCGCCGCAGGAGATGTGGCAGCTGTGGAACTGCTCTGGTTGTAAGCTGCAGAAAGGATCTGCTCATGTTGAGCTAAAGAGAAAACACAAAGAGTTGCAGTGTTTAGATCAGCAATTAGAGAATATTTGATAAACTGGGTTTTGGGTGTAATTTAAAAACACAAGTGAAGCATTTATTTCCATTAAAATGTCATGAATAATTACTTTTTTGTAATTTCATACTTTGTAGTAAGTTTACTAGGCTATCCACGTGTTCTGTCCCATCAGATGATACTTATTAGTTTTAATAGAGCTTGGTACGCACGCACACACACACTTACACTTCTGCCAGCGTGTGACAGCTCATTCAAGCCGACACAGTGCAGACCGGCAGCGTGTGAATAATTCAAAGTGATTATTAATATTTGAAACCGAACAGCTCGGAGGATGAAAGAGTCATCAGATAGACTCCTTTCATCCTCCTTCCTCCTCTCTCCATTAATGGAGAGAAGAAACACAAGAGAAGGAAAAGTCCTCCAGAGACACGCACGGAAAGAGACGAAGAACGGAAGGAGCAGAGTGTGACTGAGGGAGGTGAAGACAGAAATGAAATCAAAAAGACGTCACCTGCAAAGACATAATGTTATGGCTCAGTGTTACATCACATTACACTGTTCCAAAATCAGACTTTGTTTAAATTAACAGTGGTTTTGTAACCTAGACTGAGCAACACAATCTTAACTGAGCAATCATCTCACTGTCGACTAACCAGAGACAAACAGATCATAAGATGATAATTGTATGGTTGCTAATACCCAACTCCATAGATATTTGCTTAACATCAGAAGTGTGCGAAAGTTTGTCTGATTCAGCAAAACGGAGTCCACAGCCTCGTTAGCTCTCTCTGAGGTTGTGCTAAAGCACAGCTGTGCTTTGACCTTTGAGCTAAACATTGATATGCTAACATACTCACAATTACAGTGCTAACATATGATGCTAAGTGTTTATCATGTTTACTTTAGCTCCAGTATACTGGCTAATCTGGAGAAAGACACTGTGCTCTACATTGTTTTTCAGCAGCAACATGCTTCCATGAATGTCTCTGTGGGTGAAACTGCTGCTGTTGTTCTGCTCAGAGTGAGATAATACATGAACCACGTCAATCATCAGTCGGATATAAGAAAACAAACGTTATTATGTTCAGCAGTGCTGTTGTTATCCAGATATTCACAAGTCACCGACTGATCTGGAATTCAGATCAAGTCTGCTCGTGCGTGTGTGCATGTGTGTGTGTGTGCATGTGTGTGTGCAACTTAAGCGTGTTCTCAGTAATGACTGAAGTAATATTATAACACTGACTCATTTTAACCATAATTCGTTTTCGCCACTCGGCTTGTGATCCTTCTCCTCGTAGATGTGCGATTTTAATCTCCCTCATGAAAAATGGAATCACTGGAGGATGAATTGCAAAACATTGACCCTGTAGCCCTCAATTATACACCCTGCACCAGCAAATTCAGCATATTTCATTATCGACAGCAAATGTGTTTCCTGAGAGGTTCAGAGGGGTAATCCATTAATGGTGTTTATTAATTACTAGATCACAGTCCCATGCAAATAAAGGTGGAAGATGAAGAGGAAAAAATAAAGATGAACAGCAGGCGAGAAACATGCAGAGAGAAAGTAAACAGCGAGCTGTGGCTGACATGAAATATTAATACAGTGATCTAAGCAGTAAGAAAGAAAGAGGTACATGTGAGAATGTCAGAGTGATTTGACAGAGCTTTTGTTATTTTCATATCTTTGTTACTGTTTGTGAGTAGAGTTATAGATGTGATTTTGACTGAGAGCTGCAGGATAATAAGATTTGCGTCAGTCATAATGGAAACAGCTTGTCTGAGCAGAGCGTTCCCCTCTTTGGTTCAGTTTGTTCGGCTGGATCGTGTTGTTTGTCTCAAGTGACACAACAGAAGAACACGATTTGCCTGAAAAATGTGATTTCTGGTCACCCTTGTTATAGGTGCAACAGTAAAGTTTCACAGAAGTGTAGGAAATGAGCCAGAACAACACGGATCTGATGAAGTCTGGACTAATGCTCGTATCGAGCTGTTTCCTCGGTTTTCAGGTGATGGAGCAGTGTGTGTGTAGTGTGTGTGATGTGTGTAGTTCAGAAAAGTTGTCTTTGTCGCTCCTGTTCAGAAACGACAGAGAAGAACATTTCCAGGTGTGATCACACCTTGACGTCGTCGCTGGTCTCAGAAAATCAAAATAGGTGGATCAGCTTCTTCATTTGTTGAATATTCGTTTTGCACAATTCCTGTTCACCTGCGAGTGGTAAACAATACCATGTGCCTATTTTATTTTATTTTATGTTACCTTCCAGTATAACTACAGGAAACAGCTATAAACACTTTTCAATATCCACATGGTTTTTCAAGAACAACTCAGCCCTCAGGCCTCTAAACACTTTATAATGGTGACGGACAGACGGCAGTCGTAGTTAAATACTGAAAAAGTAAGCATACCCTTGTTTGTGCTTCAAGTCTGGTTTGAATTTTACCTTTATTAAACCAAGACCACAGTTTTCCCTGATCAGTGATTTGATTTTACAAAACAAAACCATTAAATCATTAATTATATTATAATATGTAATGATAGCAAAGATGTTTCCTCATTACACTGATGGAAAATTGAGGGTGGTGGACTGACATGTAGAAAATCTGACTCCAGGTCCAGTCACAATCCAGTGATTTTTCCCAAAACTTCAAGCAGTTTTTGAGTTGTCTGAGCTTCACCACAGTTTATTGGTTTTGGAGAGTCTTCTGAATTTTGCGCTTTGCTATGGGGATGGGAACTGCAGTCATATGCTGGTATTAGCTTGCAGATTGAATTTTGTTCGGAGGATTATATCAGCCTAAGTGTTTATTGAACAAGAGATTGAAGAAGACAGAAGAAGTCAAAAGAGAATGAGAGAGCGAGAGAGCGGAGGAATCGGCTGGCACGAGGGAGAGAACGGAGCGAGTGAGGCATGAAGCAGTAAACCCTCTTTAATGTAATGGCTAAATATTTCATGCTTATTTTGGAGATTGTGGAGAATTTCCTGAGTGCAGACAGACAGTGAATGCTAACAGTACTGAGTCTGAAGGATCAGTGGGTTTCAGCTGCATTTCAGGAATGTGAGTAATATGCACTAAGGGAGAGGAAACATTAGGACTGTGTGCTGAGCCTGCAGTTTGATCCAGAGGAAAGCTTTGATTCCGTGTTGGTACAGTGGTGAATCCCTGCTGAGGATGAATTTGACAGCGCTGAAGTGATTAGTGAATTAATTGATGGTTGATTGATGAAAGAAAATAGATTGAAATTGGTTTAAATATGTGTTTTTAAAAAAATAGGTTTACTTTTTTGTTTTTTTTAAACAATACTTACATGCACATCTGTACATTGATGGAGTTGGTTCTTTCTAATGTAATTCCAATGTAAGAGACAGGCCTCGTTCCAGATTTAACTAGTTACTATAAGAAAAAACTAATAATTAACTCTAGGTCCACTTACTAGTTTCTTCCAGGGCCTTCACTCTCACCTCATGGTCTTCCTCATCCAGTGGAGTTTGCTGAGTCGTGCAGTTTCACGCTCCGCTGATGGCTGTTTGCTCGTGTTGCCAAGAAAACGTCACTGTTGATCACATTTGATCAAGCGAAAACTTCACAGCCCTGATGAATTAGCTTATCTTTGTGGTCTTGACAGCTGGAGTTACTGATTTATGACCAAAGATCTTTTTTTTCCTGAATAATAAATCACAAATATTTCATTTTCTAGAGAAACACAAGATTTGAAAGTACTTTTTTCCATCTGTTTTTTTTTCTGGCAGATTGTCCTGATCTGACCAGTTTATTTTAAAAATAAAGATGAGACATGAGACATATTCTGATCAAAGTGTCATTTACTCGACACCGTACATCACTTTGCTTCTTCCTCTCTGCATCTGTGTTTTTCCTCGTCTTTGTGATGTGGCCTGTCTGTAGAAACACCTTCATCATCCCGTGCACGAATGAGTCATTTGTTTCTCTTTATATCTGAACGCTTGTGTTTCTTACTTCTTGTGCTTTTTCATTATGTATGTAAAGTAAGCAAGATGTTCCTGTATCAGCAAAGCAACAACTCCTTGCGTGCTATTTCGGCTCTGTCTCTGCCTGAAAGTTGCCGTCTTTGAAACTAAATCAGAAAAGGCAAATATGCATATGCAGTACACTTCTTATACATCTCTGCTATGGGAATGTCTCTGTTAAAATGAATCTACACACTGTAAGTTAGCGCCTGTATCTGCTCTTTGCTCCGGGCTTGCCTCTCTGTCCTTTCTTTTCTCTTGCTGTCCTCTTTATTTTTCTCTTCTCTCTGCTGCTGCTGCTGCCAGGGGCCTTGAACTTATAATTATAATGCAATTATACTTTCACTGAATGACAGAGAGAGAGAAAGAAAGGAAGGGCCAAAGAGAAAATGAGAAGAGGGAGCAGGGCTGAATATCGGGAGACGTTCTGAATAGAGATAGAGAGCAAACGAGAGATTGTTTTTGGGCCAGAGAGACAGAAGGCCAGAAGACAAGAGAGACCCAGAGAGACATACGGAGAGAAGACAAGATGTTCTGGAGGACAGAGAAAGACAGACAGAGGGTTTGGCTGGGTCGACTTGTTGTCTGATGTAAAGAGGGGAGGATAGCTGCACAGGCATGAAATATTCTCTCTGAAGACTCCCGGCCTGCCTACAAGACTGCAGTATGCAGAGAGAGGGAGGGGAGGACTGTAAGAGAGGGGGGGGGGGAGAGAGAGAGAGAGGTGGAGGAGGACAGGAAGGCAGAGAAAGAGGGAAGAAGGTCTGGAGGAAATGAAGAAAGCTACAGCTGAGATAGAGAAGGGAATAAAGAAGAAATGCAATGAGGTGGAGGGAGGGAAAGAGGGAAGTAGGTTGAAGAGAAGAGTTGTAGTGAGAGGGAAGAGTGGAATGGAGTCAAGCCCCAGTTAGTAAAGGTTTATTGAAAGCAGCATCAAAGACCGTCTCTGCTTGCAACTGCAAAATAGAACTCAGACAACAGAAGGAACATAACACTCTGAAGGTGATTAAATATTCACTCAGATAAATGACCTACTGTACTCTGCCTATTAAAGCTTCCACGTGATCCTTTGGATTGATTTTACAGTAAATCTGACTCGCATGTTTACTCACAAAAAAAATACAGATTAGTAATTATCTCATTAAATATTATGAAAAACATGTTTTTGGTTTCACAGTTCAGAAGAAATTCCTGTAAAATGTCCTAAAAGTGTTGAAAACATCTTAAATTCTGCTTCGTAAAACCTGCAGATGTAACGTAGACTGAGGCAGGAAGGATGAGAGAAGTCAGACAGAGCTGAGGGTGTGGAGACGGATAACAAGTGAAGAGGAGGAAAGACAGAACTAAAAAGCAGAGGAAGGTAATGAGAGGGTGAAAGGATAAAAGACTGAAAGACACAGATGTTGAGATGCAAAGGAATGGATGAGTGAGAGACCTAAAAAAAAAGAGAGAGAGAGAGAGAGGGGTGTGTTGAGTACTGTGAATGTCATCTAAAATTGGAGATGGGGGAAAAGAGGACATGGGGGGGAGAAAGAAAGAAGGGGATGTGTTGAGGAAAAAAAAAGGGAGAGTGTAAAAGAGCTCGAGGCCAAACTGAATGAAGGGGGAGAGGGGGAGAGGGGGGAGACAGAAACATTTGACTGCAATGCGTTTTTTTTTTTTGTAAAGTTTTATCCAGTGCAGCTGAAGCAGAAAAGCCATGAGATTCTTCTCAAGCCAAGGAGGCAAAAACCAGCAGAGGACACAGAGGACACACCCGACACACACTCAGATAATTAGAGACTAATTCATGTCTTGATGAACTTGATTGTTGATTTTATTTGTATTTACTTATTTATTTATTTATTCGATTGTTATGACCTCAGACAGCCTGCCATCAACCAAAGCGGTCAATAATATATGTATCAAACAGAGCCTGAAAGTAAACACGTTTATTTATTTGTGATAAGTGGTTCTGACCCAAAAACATCAAAGTATAAAGTATCGACCACAACAAACAAACAAAAAATAAATTAATTAAATAAATAAAGCACGCCCTTAGACCCGGAGTGCTTCCTCCAGTTTAACAGAGAACTGAGAACCAAGCCTCAGAAACAGGAGAACCAAACAAAGCAGCAAACCACAAGGTCACGTCAGGCTGCTGCTGATCCCAGATATGGGCTGACCACGACCACGTCACCTCAGGGGAAAGGACTCAGCAAGAGGGGGCACATAACACCTCCAGCTTTCTCTGCAGTGTCAAAATCAGTTCAAAATGTCAACCCAGCACAGATGATATCTGATAATCTTTTAGGCCATGAAATTTGCTGGGAACATTCCTGCTCCCCAGAGGACGAACTCTTTGGATTTTAACGATCACTGACAGGGCTCTAAGAAAAGCTTTTTCATTGCTCCACAAGTTTAGTGTTCAGATGAGCAGCGAATGTTGTTGCCTTTACCAGAGAAAAAGAGCACGTCCTGTTATTGTTAGCAGGTAACAATGCAAATAAAAGAGAACAGGAAGAAGAGGAAGAGTCTGTGAAGCTGATGAAAACAAATCAAACAAAAGAATATAAATATATTTTAGAAGATAGGAAACAGAGGGGATACGCAGTCTGTTTGGTTCTGTGTTTGTTCTCAGGCACCATTGAAGGCTCATTAGATTTTGTATTGAAAATTTGCATGAAAGTATTAAATACTGAATTATTGGAATATTATAAACGTACATAACATACAATACAGACTTGAAACAAAGACACAGTGAGATGAGGACCACAGGCTCCACTCTTAGCATTGCCAGTCTGTGTGGTTTGATTCCCACTGTCACCACCGATGTTAACAATGTCCTCACTCCTGCCTCTGCAAGGTGCTGTGGATAAAAGCGTCCACCAAATCTCATTATGAGCAGCAATTTTAGCAGCAGCTCCTCACAAAGACACTCCGTGCATTTTAATAGTATGATGCACCTGCAGCCACACACAGTGTCTCTGTTTGTTATTATGCAGACCAGATTAAATCCTGAACTGGCTGCAGACACTTGTTTAAGGTGTTAACCGTGTGTGTGACCTACAGTGAAATGAATTTCCTGTCTCAGGTTTTCTCATTTCACTGAACTCGTGTGTCTCTCTTTGCTTCTTCTCTCCTCAGATACACCAAGATGAAAACGGCCACTAACATCTACATCTTTAACCTGGCCCTGGCTGACTCTTTGTTCCTGGCTACTTTACCTTTCCAGGTAGGACTTTATCAGCCACCTACAACAGAATGGTTTTCATGTCCAGACTGACCTCCCAGGAAGAATGACAGCGTCAGTCATTTAAGTTAAAGTGATGATAATGGGATTATAATGGAAGTAAAGAAAGAAGTCAGGTGATGTTATTACAAGGCGGCAAAGTCTGTGTAGGGTGGAGGTCAGGGTGGATGGAAGAACCTGCCTAACTGACTCTAACACAGTGTCTAACACATCTGTCCATTTCCTGTTTCTAACAGCGAGTAAATGTTGATTTTTTTTGTGACCATGGCAACGATGCTTAACTACCTTTACAGATGTGGTCATTTTAAAGCCAAATGTTTTACTGCTTTACCGGCAACAGTGCAGTACAGCAACAGGTGAAGCTCCAGCTTTGCACAGTCCGACTGGTGGTGGAGGGAAGCATTAAGTACCAGAGCAGTTGACGTGGATCGAACCAAAGTCGTAGCTTTTATTGTGTGCACCCTGTAATAACCATATTTGTATGATTTGTTGTGGAAATGGCGTTGCACTTCACTCCATCACTGATTTAAATCGTGCACACTAACATAAACATGTGATTTATATGAAGACATTATCATCTTTTGAGTGATTTATTGCTTTGTACTTCATCATGCAACACCAGTGTCTTGTGGATTGTCTGGTAATATATCTTTATTAGTCACTGGTTGGTTGTGAGGTGTTAACGGTTCTGTGCTCCACTGCACTGATTTGTTTCCACTTCAGTGAATAATTAAGTGTCCAAAGTCATTTTTCAGCGGTGATGGAGCTCTCTGTTCTGCCTCCAGCTGTAGTTCTGTGTTCACCCTTTGATTTCTGGATGTTTCCAGGGCACTGACGTGTTCCTGGGCTTCTGGCCATTCGGGAACGCTCTGTGCAAGGCGGTGGTGTCGATCGACTACTACAACATGTTCACCAGCACCTTCACCCTGACAGTGATGAGTATGGACAGATACGTGGCCGTCTGCCACCCTGTCAAAGCCCTGGACATGAGGACCCCTCACAAGGCCAAGGTAAAAGCGTTTCATTTCAAAGTGAGACACTCACCTTTTCAAAACCTTCACACCTCCTTTATTCTCCCTGAAACAACCACTGACATCAGATCAGATGTCAACACTCACTTCAGCTCATTTCAGACATTGTTGTCATGAGTTGGTTCAGGTTACGAATCCTTTAAACTGACTGAAAAGAAACTGAGATGGGAATTGTTTTTAATGCTGGTCCAAATGTAAACTCAGATGTGATGGTGTCTGTAAGTTACTGGAAAACATGTAGATGTCATTCAGCATCATATTATCATGTCCTCAGGTGGTGAAC